>NC_057803.1:305989938-306036236 GCF_018294505.1 Triticum aestivum | reverse complement strand
CCCAAGGGAAAAAGGGCTAGGTGGCAAATGGTAAAACCAAGGTTGGGCATTGCTGGAAAAGCTTTAATCAAGGCGAACTATCAAGGGGTTCCCATTATAACCCAACCGCGTAAGGAACGCAAAATCCGGGAACATAACACCGATATGACAGAAACTAGGGCGGCAAGACTGGAACAAAACACTAGGCGAAAGGCCGAGCCTTCCACCCTTTACCAAGTATATAGATGCATTAAGATAACATGGCAATATAATGATATCCCAACAAGTAAATAATGTTCCAACAAGGAACGGTCTCCAATCTTCACCTGCATCTAGCAACGCTATAAGAGGGGCTGAGCAAAGCGGTAACATAGCCAATCAACGGTTTGCTAGGACATGGTTGGTTAGAGGTTTGACATGGCAATTTGGGAGGCATGATAAACAAGTGGTAGGCATCATAGCATAGGCATAGCAAAAGAGCGAGCATCTAGCAAAGCAAAGATAGTAGTGATTTCGAGGGTATGATCATCTTGCCTGCAAAGTTGTCAGAGTTGACTGGATCCTCGAAAGCAAACTCAACGGGCTCCTCGTTAGCGAACTCGTCTCCCGGCTCTACCCAAACAAGAAAAACAAGAAAACGGAACACAATCAACCACGTGCAAAGCTCAAACAATATGATGCAAAGGTGGTATGCTATGCGGGATGCAATGCGGGATGCATATGCAAGATGTGACAGGGAAAGAATGAACCTGGCCTCAACATGGAAATCCAGGTGTGCCACTGGAAAGATGAGATGAAATCACTTGAAAATGATACAAAGAACGCCGGAATCGGAGTTACGGTTTGGAAATGGCAAGCGATTCAAATATGGCACCGGTCTGCGATTTACAGCAAGTAGCCATCTAAATGCAATGAGATGAACATGCTACAGCACTCAAACATGGCATCAAAATACATGGCAGGGATGCATTCAAGATGCTTAACAAAAGTCTAGCACTGAGCTACGGCCAATTCATCCATTAACAGGTTCAAACAAGAATGGAAAAAATGCATATGGTAAACACATTTCAGACTTAGTGAAATTAACACTTGTCTGGAATCTCAGATCAGGTAGCACTCTTTGGAGCATGAAAACTATATACTACAGGACCTGAACATGGCAAAGTAAAGCATGTCATGGAGCTACTCAAAGAGCTTAACAAAAGTCCCTTAGTGATCTTGAGCCAAAAGGGATCAGAAAATACAATTGCAAGCATGTGAACATGGCAAAAACATAATCAGATCACAAACTTAGTGAAAACTGGAGCATGCTGAAACAAATATCAAGTAGGCATGTTTACAAGCTCGATGCACTCACTACAGAGCAAGTCATGACAATCTAAGCATACACCCAAAAAGAATACACAAAATACAAGCCAGACATGGGAAGAACAATATCATAGCATGCACGGATCAACTACAACATCATCGGCAAAATCGCTAACAAGTAGACAATCTGCCCAGATTCACGAAATAGCAAAAGTACAGCTCGATTGACTCAAGCTAGGGTGCTCCATAATTGCAAACAAAGGCATGGATGGATATAGCACTACAAGATTAACAAAACATCCTTACTGATCATCCTCCAAAGAGGCACGGAGGAAATCAGCATTACCAAGTGCCTCAATTTGCAAGCTAGTGCTAGTCACCACACATCACAAAAATACATGGGTTGCACCTCTGGAAAGATGGAAAAACCCTTAACAAAACATATGTAGAGCTCATGGGCATATCATGCACACATTAATCATGGAAAAAATGACAAATATCTAAATGGAGCAGCAGATCTGACAATTATCTCAAGTAGCACTCTTCTGACAGCATTTCGGGCATCAAGATGAACTCAAATGAAATTGATGCAATGAGATGAAATGATGTGCTTTCTGAGGCGAACATTTTGATATGCTATATGCCAAAAACGGAGCTACGGATGAGGAGTTATAGCACGATGAACAAGGGCATATGAAGTAGGGTTTCGGGGCAAAAGTCAACTGAGGCAAATATCCCAAATCTAGATCCAGATCGTGCATGCTTCCCGAGGTTCATCCTCGCCGGAGTTGGACTTGGCGCGGAGGAGAGGCTCGCCGGCCGGATCCGGGCAGTGAGGAGGCGAGCCGCCGGGCGGAGCTCGCCGGAGCGGGCTCGGCGACCGGGGCGGTGGGGCGACGGAGAGGCGGTGCCGCGGTGCGGAGGAGCCACCGGCGGACCGGCGAGGTGTGGTGGCACGGCGGAGCTGCGGCCGCCGGCGAGGGGCCGGACGCCGGGCGGGAGGAAGAAGGGAGGCGGCGTGCGGCGCGGCTCTTCGGACCGGGAGGGCCGGACGCGGGTCCCGCAGGCCCTGGCGGCGGCGGTGGAGTGGGCACCCGAGCGGGCGAATCAGGAGGCGACAAGTGGCGGCGGCGGGGTGGAAATGGACATGTCCGGCAGCGGGATTTTTGTCCGGTCGCGAGGAGAGGAAGAGAGTTAGGGTTTCGCCCGTGAATTTCGGAGGGGGTTCTATATATAGGCATAGAGGGAGCTAGGAGAGTCCAAATGAGGTGCGGTTTTCGGCCACGCGATCGTGATCGAATGCTCTAGATGATGGAGAGGTTTTTGTTGGGTTTTGGGCCAAATTGGAAGGGTGTTACAGATCCTGTCCTATGTCTCCAAGTGCGCGGCGCCAGGCCTGGAGACGTGGGAAATCCTAAACGGGCCCACCCACATGGGTGAGAGCTTATGCAGCCCTTCCCTGAAGAGCACCTGCCTCAGGATGAGATCGCCCACCTCAAGCTTCCTGGAGCGGATGCTCCGACAGTGGTACCGTCGCAATGCCGGCTGGTATCTTTCCTCTTGGAGCGAGGCTTCACGGCGGCATTCCTCCGCCTGCACAAGGTCCATCCCTCGCATGGCGTCCTGTTGCGTCTTATCAAACGCCAGGACCCGCGCAGAGTGATGCCTAACCTTCTGAGGGAGAACCACTTCTGCTCGGTAGACGAGGAAGAATGGGGTCTCGCCTCTTGGCTTGGTGGCAGTGGTGCGGATGGACCACAACACAGACTGGAGCTCGTCGTGCCAGCTCCTGCCGCAGGCTTCAAGCTTCTTCTTGAAGGTTCGAGTCTTGAGGCCTCTCAAGACCTCAGCGTTGGCACGCTCAGCTTGGCCATTCCTCCTGGGGTGTGCCACCGAAGCATAGAAAATCTGTGTTCCAAGGTTAGCATAGTAGGTCTTGAAGAGATTGCTAGTGAAATGCAAGCCATTGTCGTTGACAATGCGGTTAGGGACCCCGAACCAGCTCCCGAGGCCCTTGATGAACTTAACTGCTGACCCGGCTGGGATGGTGTGGATGGCTTCCACCTCTCCCCATTTGGTGAACTTGTAGATGGCGATGTTGAGGTAGCGGTATCCCCCAGGCGCTCGCAGGAATGGACCGAGGATATCCATCCCACATACCGCGAAAGGCCACGAAAGTGGGATACTCTAGAGGCCCTAGGCAGGTTGGTGGATTTGCTTGGCATGGAATAGGCAAGCAGGACCTCACCAACTCGGTCACGTCATTGAGTGCCGTGGGCCAGTAGAACCCGCTATGAAACGCCTTGTCGCCCAGGGTGTGTAACGACGAGTGGTGCCTGTTGTCTCCGTCGTGTATGTCGCCTAGCAGCTTGTTCCTCTGCTCCCTGGAGATGCATCTCAATGAAACATCATTTGGTTGCTTTCTGTATAACTCACTGTCGGCATCATGGGAACGGGGGTCCCCGGACTTGCCTGCCTGCGGCCAACGGCGTGGCTCCACCCACGGCCTGGTACGGCCCATCTTCGTCAACCAACTCTCAAGACCCTCGCGAGGGGCCATGCCTTGCGAGGGACCTTTTCAAGGGCGGACTCAATAGGCAGGCTCACGAGGAGCGGAGAGATCAAGGCGAGGGGCACCTCGTGAGGTTCCCGTGACGTGAGCCATGATGACCAAGGCCAGGCGGGCGCCAGGCAAGTGCCAGCGGGTGCAGAGTACTAGTTTCCTCTTTGGTACTAAAGAGGCAGGCGCAACGCGAGGAGTCCCGAGGCGTCAGGCAAAGGTTTCCATATCGGTGCAATGAGACCAAGACCAGCAGGACGGCAAGACGGAGGTAAACATGGAGCCCACGATGGTGTCACCACCAGAACTTTGGCAGGCAAAGACCACCTTTTGTCAGTATAACTTGTACTCGCCATCCCCCTTCGAATTGGCCATTGTGGGATCCCTTCCTACCTAATATTTGGGGAGAGGACCCGAGCCTCTATAAATAGTACTGGCCACTATGATAGAGGGGGGGGGGGTCATTCAGACCATCCTAACCACACAAGCTCATCAAGATCAAGAGCACCTCTCCTAAGGAGGCTATTCTTCCCTTGTACTTGTTCATCCCCAGCCTACAAGGCAATCCACCACACCACACTGGAGTAGGGTATTACACCGCAATGGTGGCCCGAACTAGTATAAACTCTTGTGTCCCTTGTTTCTTGGGTTCGGCGAGCTAGGTTTTGAGATCATTGCGAGAGCGTGAACCGGGGGGAAAGATCTTCGTGCGCACCCCAGTGTTCAAACCTCAAAGGTTTTCCGCAACCCGTAATCCGACACTCACCATCCTATATGCAGTATGTCGTAGCCTGCCGGGCCACACGCTTCGCATCCTCCTCTTTCTCTGGAATGTCCCTCATATCAGGTACACCTTGAATTCCTCGGTCCAGCATCGCTCCCGAGGCTCGAGCGCCAAGAGCAGACGTGCTCCTGAGGTCGGACCGCAAGCGGGGCTCCCGAGGCTGGTGGCTATGGGAGTTCCTCTCGAGGTATGTAGTCTCCGCGGCCGCGGGAGTGGCCGAAGGCTTGAAGAGTCGTTCTTCGAATACACTAGGTTCTTGGGGTAGATGTCTTGACGCCCTCTTGGCGATCTCGTCGGCCTCCTTGTGGGTGCCGCATGGCACATGCTGTAGCTCTAGGCCTAAGAATTGCTTCTCCATCTTGCGCACCTCTGCGAGGTAGGCCTCCATATGTTCATTCCTTGTTTTGTACACTTCGTTAGAGAAGTTGATGAGGAGCTGGGATTCGCCCTTGATGGTGAGACGCTTCACCCCCAAGGCCGCCGTTGCCTTGAGCCTAGTGATCAACCCCTCGTATTTTGTAATGTTTTTGGACACCTTCTGACCCCGCTGGAAGCGGAGCTGCATGGCATAGTATACCTTGTCTTGGGTGGGCGAGTTGAGCAGAGCGCTAGCCCCCGCGCCTTGGCATGCGAAGGCGCCGTCGTAGTACATGACCCAATCATCTGGTGCTTCACTTCCTAGCGAGAGAGATAGGCTCTCGCCAACTTCAGGTTTCGGTGTGTCGGTCCATTCGGCTACGAAGTCGCCTAGGGCGGCTCCCTTGATGACCCTGGTTGTGGTGAACTCGATTTGAAATGCTTGAAGTTCAATGTTCCACTCGGCGACCCTTCCCACGACATTAGGGCTCCGGAGCACCCTCTCAAGTGGGTAAGCAGAGACGACCTTGATCGGGTGGCCTTGGAAGTAATGGCACAGCTTGCGTGAGGCCACCAGGAGTGCGAGCAGGAGCTTCTGGGGCATGGGGTACCACGCCCTTGCTTCCCGCAATACCGTGGTGATGAAGTACACCGGGTGCTCGATGAAGGCAGGACCGTCGACGCCTCGATGGAGTCCGCAGCTGCTATAGGTTGAAACACCTCCGGAGGTGGGGTGAGCTCTAGAGCTTGGTCACCCTTCGGGGCCTCCGCCGGCCCTTGAACACCGTCTTGTGGGGCGTGATCGTCTGTGGGCATCATCTTGGCCTTAGCGGCGCCATCTTGTGACTGCACCATTCCAGCTGGCGGAGTGAGGCGTAGCAGCCAGATAGAGCACCAGAGGCTCGAGGGGGCGAGGTGCCACAATAACCGGTGGGAAGGTTAGGTATCTCTTGAGGTCTTGAAACGCCAGATCTGCCTCTAGGGTCCTTTCGAACGGGCCCTTCTTCTTTATCAGCTTGAAGAACGACAGGGCGCGCTCCCCCTACTTGGAGATGAAGCGCCCCAGCGAGGTTATGCAGCTTGCAAGCTTCTGCATTTCCCTGAGAGTTTGCGGTGGGCTCATGTCTTTTATTGCCTTGACCATCTCGGGGTTAGCCTCGATGCCCTTGTGAGACACGAGGAAACCTAGTAGCTTGCCGGAGGGGACACCGAACACGCACTTCTCTGGGTTGAGAAGCAAATCCACCTGGTGCAGGCTAGCGAAGGTATCCTCCAGGTCCTGAATCAGGGTTCTCGCCTCCCGAGATTTTACCATGATATCGTCGATGTAGGCTTCAGCGTTTCTCCCGAGCTATTGACCTAGGGCGATGTGCATCAGCCGTTGGAAGGTCGCCCCAGCGTTGCGTAGTCCGAACAACATGCAGGTGTAGCAGCACACCCCGCACAGGGTCAGGAAGGCGCTCTTCTCCACATCCTCTACTGCCATCTTAATCTGGTGGTTGCCCGAGAACGCGTCCAGGAAACACAACAGGTTGCACTCGGCGGTGGAGTTGACAATCTGGTCGATGCGCGGAAGCGGGAACGCGTCTTAAAGACTCAATCCGATAAGATAACTTCAAGTGTTCTCAAATCCATAAAGACTCAATCCGATAATATAACTTCGAAGGGAAAATTCAATCCATTACAAGAGAGTAGAGGGGGAGAAACATCATAATATCCAACTTTAAAAGAAAAGCTCGTGATACATCAAGATCGTATCACCTCAAAAACACGAGAGAGAGAGAGAGACAAAGAGAGAGATCAAACACATAGCTACTGGTACATACCCTCAGCCCCAAGGGATAACTACTCCCTCCTCATCATAGAGAGCACCGGGATGATGAAGATGGCCACCGGAGAGGGATTTCCCCTCCGGCAGGTTGCCGGAACGGGTCTAGATTGGTTTTTGGTGGCTACGGAGGCTTTTGGCGGCGGAACTCCCGATTTTTGTGCTCCCCGAAGTTTTTAGGGTATATGGGTATATATAGGAGGAAGAAGTACGTCGGTGTATCTTCGGGCTATCCATGAGGTAGGGGGCGCACCCATGGGGGGTGGGCGCGCCCCCACCCTCGTGGGCAGCCCGAGACTCTTCTGGTCCAACTCCGATACTTCGTGGGCTTCTTCTGGTCCAAAAATAAGTTTCGTAAAGTTTCAGGTCAATTGGACTCCCTTTGATTTTCCTTTTCTGTGATACTCTAAAACAAGGAAAAAAACAAAAAATGGCACTGGGCTCTGGGTTAATAGGTTAGTCCCAAAAATAAAATAAAAGTGTATAATAAAGCCCATGAACATCCAAAATAGATAATATAATAGCATGGAACAATCAAAAATTATATATACGTTGGAGACGTATCAGCATTCCCAAGCATAATTCCTGCTCGTCCTAGAGCAGGTAAATGATAAAAACAGAATTTTTGATGTGGAATGCTACTAGGCATAATTTCAATGTAATTCTTCTTAATTGTGGCATGAATATTCAGATCTGAAAGATTCAAGATAAAAGTTTAATATTGACATAGAAATAATAATACTTCAAGCATACTAACTAAGCAATTATGTCTTCTCAAAATAACATGGCCAAAGAAAGTTCATCCCTACAAAATCATATAGTTTAGTCATGCTCTATTTTCGTCACACAAGAATGCTCTCATCCTGCACAACCCCGATGACAAGCCAAGCAATTGTTTCATACTTTAATAATCTCAAACTTTTTTCAACTTTCATGCAATACATGAGCGTGAGCCATGGATATAACACTATGGGTGGAATAGAATATAATGAGGGGGTTATGTGGAGAAGACAAAAAGGAGAAAGTCTCACATCGACGCGGCTAATCAATGGTCTAGGGAGATGCCCAGCAATTGATGTCAATGCAAGGAGTAGGGATTGTCATGCAACGGATGCACTAGAGCTATAAATGTATGAAAGCTCAATAACAGAAACTAAGTGGGTGTGCATCCAACTTGCTTGCTCACGAAGACCTAGGGCACTTGAGGAGGCTCATTGTTGGAATATACAAGCCAAGTATATGAAAGTAACAAAACAAGAGACTCTCTATCATGAAGATCATGGTGCTACTTTGAAGCACAAGTGTGGAAAAAAGGATAGTAGCATTGTCCCTTTTATTTTATTTTTTTATTTTTTATTTGGCCTTTCTTTTTTCGCCTTTCTCCCCCTTTTTTTTGGGACAATGCTCTATTAATGATGATCATCACACTTCTATTTATTTACAACTCAAGAATTACAACTCGATACTAGAACAAAGTATGACTCTATATGAATGCCTCCGGCGGTGTACCGGGATGTGCAATGACACAAGAGTGACATGTATGGAAGAATTATGAACGGTGGCTTTGCCACAAATACAATGTCAACTACATGATCATGCAAGGCACTATGACAATGATGAAGTGTGTCATAATAAACGGAACGGTGGAAAGTTGCATGGCAATATATCTCAGAATGGCTATGGAAATGCCATAATAGGTAGGTATGGTGGCTGTTTGACGAAGATATAAGGAGGTTTATGTGTGAAAGAGCATATCATATCACGGGGTTTGGATGCACCGGTGAAGTTTGCACCAACTCTCAATGTGAGAAAGGGCAATGCATGGTACCGAAGAGGCTAGCAATGATGGAAGGGTAAGAGTGCGTATAATCCATGGACTCAACATTAGTCATAAAGAACTCACACACTTATTGCAAAAATATACAAGCCATCAAAAACCAAGCATTACGCGCATGCTCCTAGGGGGATAGATTGGTAGGAAAAGACCATCGCTCGTCCCCGACCGCCACTAGTAAGGAAGACAATCAAATAACACCTCATGTTTCAAATTTGTTACACAACGTTTACCATACGTGCATACTATGGGACTTGCAAACTTCAACACAAGTATTCCTCAAATTCACAACTACCCAACTAGCACAACTTTGATATCACTATCTCCATATCTCAAAACAATCATCAAGTATCAAACTTCTCATAGTATTTAATGCACTCTATATGAAAGTTTTTATTATATCCCTCTTGGATGCCCATCATATTAGGACTAATTTCATAACCAAAGCAAATTACCATGCTGTTTAGAGACTCTCAAAATGGTATAAGTGAAGCATGAGAGTTCTTCTATTTCTTCAAAATAAAACCACCGCCGTGCTCTAAAAAGATATAAATGAAGCACTAGAGCAAATGACAAACTACTCTGAAAGATATAAGTGAAGATCAATGAGTAGTCGAACAATTATGCAACTATATGAAGACTATCTAACATTTAATAATTTCAGATCTTGGTATTTTATTCAAACAGCAAGCAAAACAAAATGAAATAAAATGACGCTCCAAGCAAAACACATATCATGTGGCGAATAAAAATATAGCTCCAAGTAAAGTTATCGATGACGAAGACGAAAGAGGGGATGCCTTCCGGGGAATCCCCAAGCTTAGGCTTTTGGTTGTCCTTGAATATTACCTTGGGGTGCCTTGGGCATCCCAAAGCTTAGGCTCTTGCCACTCCTTGTTCCATAGTCCATCGAATCTTTACCCAAAACTTGAAAACTTCACAACACAAAACTTAACAGAAAACTTGTAAGCTCCATTAGCGAAAGAAAACAAAACACCACTTCAAGGTACTGTAATGAACTCATTATTTATTTATATTGGTGTTAAACCTACTATATTCCAACTTCTCAATGGTTTATAAACTCTTTTACTAGCCATAGATTCATCAAAATAAGTAAACAACACACGAAAAACAGAATCTGTAGTAATCTATAACTAACGCACACTTCTGGAACCTCAAAAATTCTAAAATAACTTTCTGCACGTGAGGAATTTATCTATTAATCATCTACAAAACGAATTAACTAAATAGCACTCTCCAATAAAAATGGCAGCAAATCTTGTGAGCATGATCAACAAGACTTTCCCCAAGTCTTCCCAACGGTTCTACTTGGCACAAACACTAAACTAAACATAAAAACTCAACAATAACATAGACTAGATAAATTATTTATTTCTAAACGGGAGCCAAAATCAAGGAACAAAAATAAAATTGGGTTGCCTCCCAACAAGCGCTATCATTTAACGCCCTTAGCTAGGCATGATGATTTCAATGATGCTCACTTAAAAGATAAGAATTGAAACATAAAGAGAGCATCAAAAAGAATATGACTAGCACATTTAAGTCTAACCCACTTCCTATGCATAGGCATTTTTTGAGCAAACAACTTGTGGGAACAAGAATCAACTTGCATAGGAAGGTAAAACAAGCATAACATCAAGATTTTAAGCACATAGAGAGGTAACTTGATATTATTGTAATTTCCTACAAGCATATGTTCCTCCCTCATAACAATTTTCAATAGCATCATGAATGAATTCAACAATATAACCATCACATAAAGCATTCTTTTCATGATCTACAAGCATAGAAAATTTACTACTCTCCACATAAGCAAAATTCTTCTCATTCAGAATAGTAGTGGGAGCAAACTCAACAAAATAACTATCATGTGAGGCATAATCCAATTGAAAGTTAAAATCATGATGACAAGTTTCATGGATATCATTAATCTTTATAGCATACAAGTCATCACAATAATCATCATAAATAGGGGGCATGCTCTCATCATAATAAATTTGCTCATCAAAACTTGGGGGACAAAAAATATCATCTTCATCAAACATAGATTCCCCAAGCTTGTGGCTTTGCATATCATTAGCATAATGGATATTCAAGGAATTCATACTAACAACATTGCAATCATGCTCATCATACAAAGATTTAGTGCCAAACATTCTAATGCATTCTTCTTCTAACACTCTAGCACAATTATCAGAATCCTTACTTTCATGAAAGACATTAAAAAGATGAATCATATGAGGTACCCTCAATTCCATTTTTTGGTAATTTTCTTTTATAAACTAAACTAGTGATAAAAAAAGAAACTAAAAGACTCGATTGCAAGATCTAAAGATATACCTTCATGTGCTAACCTCCCCGGCAACGGCGCCAGAAAAGAGGTTGATGTCTACTACACAACCTTCTTCTTGTAGATGTTGTTGGGTCTCCAAGTGCAGAGGTTTGTAGGACAGTAGCAAATTTCCCTCAAGTGGATGAACTAAGGTTTATCAATCCGTAGGAGGCATAGGATGAAGATGGTATCTCTCAAACAACCCTGCAACCAAATAACAAAGAGTCTCTTCTGTCCCCAACACACCCAATACAGTGGTAAATTGTATAGGTGCACTAGTTCGGCGAAGAGATGGTGATACAAGTGGTATATGGATGGTAGATAAATGTTTTTGTAATCTGAAAATACAAAAATAGCAAGGTAACTAATGATAAAAGTGAGCGCAAACGGTATTGCAATGCATTGAAACAAGGCCTAGGGTTCATACTTTCACTAGTGCAAGTCCTCTCAACAATAATAACATAATTGGATCACATAACTATCCCTCAACATGCAACAAAGAGTCACTCCAAAGTCACTAATAGCGGAGAATAGACGAAGAGATTATGGTAGGGTATGAAACCACTTCAAAGTTATTCTTTCCAATCAATCTGTTGGGCTATTCCTATAAGTGTCACAAACAGCCCTAGAGTTCGTATATAGAATAACACCTTAAGACACAAATCAACCAAAACCCTAATGTCACCTAGATACTCCAATGTCACCTCAAGTATCCGTGGGCATGATTATACGATATGCATCACACAATCTCAGATTCATCTATTCAACCAACACATAGAACCTCAAAGAGTGCCCCAAAGTTTCTACCGGAGAGTCAACACGAAAACGTGTGCCAACCCCTATGCATAGGTTCATGGGCGGAACCCGCAAGTTGATCACCAAAACATACATCAAGTGAATCAATAGAATAACCCATTGTCACCACGGTTATCCCATGCTAGACATACATCAAGTGTTCTCAAATCCTTAAAGACTCAATCCGATAAGATAACTTCAAAGGGAAAACTCAATCCATTTCAAGAGAGTAGAGGGGGAGAAACGTCATAAGATCCAACTATAATAGCAAAGCTCGCGATACATCAAGATCGTATCACCTCAAGAACACGAGAGAGAGAGAGAGAGAGATCAGACACATAGCTACTGGTACATACCCTCAGCCCCGAGGGAGAACTACTCCCTCCTCATCATGGAGAGCACCGGGATGATGAAGATGGCCACCGGAGAGGGATTCCTCCTCTGGAAGGGTGCCGAAATGGGTCTATATTGATTTTTGGTAACTATGGAGGCTTATAGCGGCGGAACTCCCGATCTATTGTGCTCCCCGAAGTTTTTAGGGTATATGGGTATATATAGGAGGAAGAAGTACGTCGATGGATCTCCGGGCTGTCCACGAGGCATGGGGCGCGCCCCCCACCCCCGTGGACAGCCCAGGACTCTCCTGGTCCAACTCTGATACTCCGTGGGCTTCTTTCGGTCCAAAAATAAGTTTCATGAAGTTTCAGGTCAATTGGACTCCGTTTGATTTTCCTTTTCTGTGATACTCTAAAACAAGGAAAAAAACAGAAACTGGCACTGGGCTCTGGGTTAATAGGCTAGTCCCAAAAACAATATAAAAGTGTATAACAAAACCCATAAACATCCAAAACAGATAATATAATAGCATGGAACAATCAAAAATTATAGATACGTTGGAGACGTATCAACACGGTTTTCCTTGAGTAGCATAGCGTCGTAACACTAGTGCTGATCTTGCGCTACTTCATTGTAGGCAAGCACTCGAGGTGACCCGTAAATGAGTTATGTGGGGATAACTCCTTCTTCCCCCTAGACTAGGGGGAAGGGAGTCTTCCCGGTAGCTCGATTTGGTGTCGTTATGAGGGTCCGGAGGACTACCGACATCTCATTGATCCACTACCTGCCATGCTTCCGCAGTGTATCAAAGGTTCTTTTCTTGAGTCCTTGCAACACTTCAGCGTTTGCCCTCTTAGCTTGCCCATTGCTCCTAGATTGCACGATATAGGCAAATGAGATCTTGCTTCCAAGGGCATGAACATATTGCATGAAGACGTGGCTCGTGAACTGGGTGTCGTTGTTGGTAATGATCCTTTCCATGACTACAAAACGACACACCAATTGTTTCAATAACTTTATAGCTGACTGAACGGTCACCTTTCTCACGGCAGCTACTTCCGGCCACTGTGTAAACTTGTCGATACCAACGAACGTGAATTCAAAGCCCCCGACAGCTCGAGGGTAAGGGCCGAGGATATCGAGCCCACATACCAAAAATGGCTATGACAAAGGGATTCTCTAAAGAGCATGGGCAGGCAGGTGGATATTCTTGGAATGGAACTAGCAGGCTTCACTTTTGGTGACTAGATCAACCACATCTTGGAGGGCATTGGGCCAATAGAATCCTTGCCGGAATGTTTTCCCAACTAATTCCCTTGATCCAATGTGGGAGCCGCACATGCCTTTGTCTCTCTCAGCCAACAGTTCCTTTCCTTCTTCCTCGCAGATGCACTTCAATTTCACATCGTTGGGCCTCCTTCTGTATAGAGAGTCATCGACAAACTGATACATACTGGCCCTTCGGGCTACTCTTTCAGCCTCATCTTGGTCATTGGGAAGTTCTCCTATTTGGAGAAAGTGGACTATGTGCTTTGCCCAGGTTGGAGCCTAGGGCTCGTCAACAAGGACTAACGGCACCTCCTCCACCGCGGGGGCCCATTCCTCATTCGCACGGCCCATAGGCACGGCTGGAGGGTGCGGTCCGGCAAGTGATGAGAAGTTGTTTCTGGTAAGGTCCCTGCTAGGAGCCATGGGGGCATCTACTTGGAGAGGCTTACTGGAGTCCATCTTTCTCCTTTTCTGGGCCATTATTGCTAGGGATATGGAGGGGTGAGTAAGATGGTGAACAAAAGTTCCTGGTTCCATAGGTAGCTTCTGCGCAGCAAACTTTGACAGATGATTAGCTATGCTGTTTTCCGCATGGGGTATGTGCTCTGTTTGAAATCCATCAAAGTGCTCCTACAATCTTCTCACTTCCTCAACGTATGCCTCCATCAATGGACTTTGATATTCCTTGTTGACTTGTCTCACCACAAGCTATGAATCTCCTCGAATGATTAGCTCCTTGATTCCCAATTCGGCATCAATCCTGAGCCCGGCAAGGAGCCCTTCATACTCTGCTGTATTGTTGTTTGCATCTTCCCGGGAAAAGTGCATCTGGACAACGTACTTTAAGTGCACACCGGAGGGAGCAACAAGAAGCATGCCTGCCCCTGCACCTTGTAGGGAAAAATCACCATCGAAATACATGATCCATTCTTTGGGCGCTTCCTTGCCAGGGATAACTGTTTCCAACACTTTCTCATCAGGGGGTGGCGTCCATTCTGCAATAAACTCTTCCAATGCCCTGCTCTCAATTTTTGATGTGCTCTCAAACTTCAAGCCAATGCTGGATAACTCCAAAGCCCACTCCACTATTCTGCTGGTAGCCTCAGGATTTTGGAGTGTCCTCTGTAATGGGAAGCGAGTGACAACCGTAATCTCATGGGCTTGGAAGTAGTGGTGCAGTTTCCTTGAGGCCATGATGAGGCCAAAGATCAACGTTTGCATGCCAGAGTACCTCGATCTAGCTCCCTATTGAAGGGAACTGACGAAGTTCATTGGGTGCTGCACCACTTCTTCTTTGTCGTGTCCTTGGGGTCGCCCTCACTGTCGTGCCCATTTCTGCCGTGATCCATGCCTGGCTCTGCCGGTCTTTGCTCACTTTCTGCTTCTTACACTTCCCGCTGTGCCACCAAGGTCGCACAAACCACTTGATTGGTTGCCACCAACTGTAGCAGCAACGGCTCTTGCAGTTTGGGGGAAGCCAAGTGTAACACCCATGATGCGGCTATATCTCCCACGTGTCGAGCACGAGCTGTCGTCGTTACCTGGGGAGGCCGTGGCGGGCAAGCTCGCTGTGAGCTTTCAGCCTTGGCGAAACCGAGCAGACTCTAGATGGTGGCACGCCACTCATCCACCTGCAGGCAGAAACCTCAACAGCAGGTGGGCCCGCGTCATGGCCTCCTTAGTAGTGCTTGGTATGGGTGATGATGATGTGGACCGCACTGTTGCTCGGCTCCTGATGGTGCTAGCAGCGACAGTGCCACGTCCTTTCTGTTGCGAGGGGACCATTTGGATGGATGGTGATGAGGTGAAGGTGCTTGAGGGCTAGCGGCTCCGTTGGGCACAGCGGCCTGGTCAACTCGTCCCCGGGGAGGTGCATGCGGGGGCGGCCGGAGGTCGGATATTCACCCCGAAGCGAGTGCCACTACTGTGGCTATGCCCGTCGGTGAGGGGAAGGGGCGCAAGTGGAGCAATCCCTTCATCCGTACCTCGTGGAGCATGGCCACCAGGATGTTGCTGATGTTTCTCTCATCTGGTGCCTCCTGCTCCCGCTCCGGCCGCGGGGGAGGTGGTGACGACACTGCTATCGGATTTCGTGTTCCGGCAAAACCCTTAAGGTTTGAACTCTGGGGTGCGCACAAAGATCTCTCCTTCCCCCTAGCTCACTCACTCACCACGATCTCAAAGCTCGGCTCGTAGAACTCAAAGAGCAAGGGACACAAGAGTTTATACTGGTTCAGGGTACCGATGTGGTGTAATACCCTACTCCAGTGTGGTGTGGTGGATTGCCTTGTAGGCTGAGGATGGACAAGTACAAGGGAAGAACAGCCTCCTGAGGAGAGGTGTTCTTAAGCTCGGCGAGCTGGTGCGTATGAGGGTTGACTGGATCCGATCCCAGATCTCCTCCCCTTCCTATGGTGGAGGCTAGTCTTATTTATAGAGGCCCCGGTCCTCTTCCCAAATATTAGGTGGGAAGGGATCCCACAGCGGCCAATTTGATGGGGACAACTAGTACAAGCTATCCTGACAAAAGGTGGTCTTCACCTGCCAAAGGCTCAGGTGGTGATGCCGTCGTGGGACTCCTCACCGTCCTGCTGGTCTTGGTCTTGGTCTAATTTACTGCCGTCCTGCTGGTCTTGGTCTTGGTCTAATTTATTGCCATCCTGCTGGTCTTGGTCTTGGTATAATTTACTGCCGTCCTGGTGGTCTTGGTCTTGTTGCATCAATATGGAAACCTTTGCCTTATGCCTCGGGACTCCTCGCCTGTGCCTGCTCCTTTAGCACCAAAGAGGAAACCAGTACTCTGTGCCCGCTGGCGCCCGTCTAGCCTTGGTCATCATGGCTCACATCACAGAAACCTCACGAGGTGCCCCTCGCCTTGATCTCTTCGCTCCTCGTGAGCCAGCCTAGCGAGGCTGCCCTTGAGGAGGTCTTGTGTCGTCCGCCTCATGAGGCTTGGCCCCTCGCGAGGGTCTTGAGTGTTTGCTGGTGAAGATGGGTCATACCAGGGCGCTAGAGGAGCCACGCCGTGGGCTGCAGGCAGGCATATCTGGGGACCCCCGTTCCCAGAACGCCGATAGTAGTCCCCGGGCCCAAGGCACGCTTGGACTTGGCTTCGAGGCAAAGCCAGGGGGAAAGTGCGGAGCACCGCAGCCCCAATCGCCTATGGCCTTGATTGACCCATGGTGACTGACGGTACATGGGCGTCTTCGCTTCCCCACCAGTACTTCAAGATGGTGCTAACGCGACACTACGATTACAGACCCTTTGAGAAACAGTGTGCGATGCAATGATCGCAAACGGTGCTGTATGAAAACCGTCAGAAATGTGTAAAACATTTGCGATGACGGATGCATCAAACACAGTTCAGGTTTTAGTTGCGTGTGTGATGAAGGGCATACGGTTTAGTTTAATGAACTGTTTGCAATGAGCCAACACAAAAGAAACGGGCAGCCAGATGGAGGCATGTGCGATACACAACATATGGTTCACATGGATGAACTTTATGTGATTAGGCAACAAAAAAGAAACGGAAAGCCCGATCAAGGTGTGTGCGACGTACAGCATACGGTTCACTCGAATGAACTGTTTTTGATTAGGCAAGAGAACATAAATTGTTCAATATAACAAGATGTGTGTGATACGCGGCAAACAGGTCTGCAATCAGAAATGTGTGCGAAGACCGACAATAATGCAGACGATTGCTTCTAATAACACGTATGTGATATGCTCTGTCTACACAACTTCTATTATCCATTGTGGGACGGGCGGTCATCCGGATACGCCATCAGGATGCGAAGAGGCATTCCTATCAGCAATGACTAGCTGTTCCACCAGTAGCTTATGTAAGAAAACTATCAAGTTAAGTGTGCTCAGGCTGGAGCAGCCATCGGATGGGTGATTGGATGGGAAGTTGTGTGGATGCTAAATTAGGTTAACCTTGAGGTCCTTGTTTTTTTAACACATATTAAAGAAGGTCTACCGCATTACTTTTTGACAATGTGGGATACCTGGCATACAGTTGATCCATCTGACCTATTTGTGATGGAATAGTCTAGTATTCAACCGTTTGGGATTGATGAATTCATCACCGACGGTATCCCTAGTGTGGTCCATGATCACATGATCATCATCTAATTCTTGTGCTAGCTCGATGCTAAGTTTCCATTAATTGATGGCGTTTTATGAATACGCCACCATTTCCCACCATTTCCTCACCTGTTTCCCGCCACCCTGCTATATTGCGCATACTGGGCATGTGACGCACGGAGCCGACAAGCACAGCCCATAGCACATCCACCTTTTCCAAGCATGCCAACCCACCAAATCGCCGCCTCTGCCATCAACCTCGTTGACGAGTGAGGGTGTCCTGGATTAGGGGGTCTCCGGACAGCTGGACTATATCCTTTGGCCGGACTGTTGGACTAGGAAGACACAAGATTGAAGACTTCGTCCCGTGTCCGGATGGGACTCTACTTGGCGTGGAAGGCTAGCTAGGCAATACGGATATGTATATCCCCTCCTTTGTAACCGACCTTGTGTAACCCTAGCCCCCTCCGGTGTCTATATAAACCGGAGGGTTTTAGTCCGTAGGACAACATACAATCATACCATATGCTAGCTTCTAGGGTTTAGCCTCTCTGATCTCGTGGTAGATCAACTCTAGTACTACTCATATTATCAAGAATAATCAAGCAGGACGTACGGTTTTACCTCCATCAAGAGGGCCCGAACCTGGGTAAAACATCGTGTCCCCTGCCTCTTGTTACCATCCTCCTTAGACACACAGTTCGGGACCCCCTACCCGAGATCCGCCGGTTTTGACACCGACATTGGTGCTTTTGAAAGCACAAGTGCTCCCTGGGTGGTTTTGGTAATTAATGTCAACATATCTCTTGTTGGACTAACACTTTTACATAGTATGTCTCAGATAAGTTCAACAATGGAGTGGCATGGACTAGAGGATGTGGAACCCCTTCAAGATGCTAAGGACAAAGGATTGGCTCAAGCTTCAAGATCAAGACTCTACATTTTCTATTTTAGTGATCCAAGGTCACATTGAGTCTATAGGAAAAGCCAATACTATCAAGAGGGGATGAGGTGTTGCTTAATGGCTTGCTTGCTCAAAGTGCTTAGTGATATGCTCCAAAACCCTCAACTACCTTCCCACATCCACATATGACCTAAACCGAAAGTCAAACTCGGCCCCACCGACTCTATCTATCCGGCGCCATCGAGTTTCAGATGTCATAGCCACTGCCACAAACCCTAGCAAATTGGTTTCACCAATAGGGATCTTGGTCTCACCGAGATGGGATTGTAATCTCTTTGTGTATGTCCATTGCCAAAATCGGTCTCACCGAGTTTGAGCAATCGGTACTACCGAGATTACAATGCAAACTCTCTAGTTAGCTTATTACCAAAATCGGTCCCACCGAGTTTGTGTAATCGGTCTCACCAAGTATGCCTGACCAACTCTCTGGTTAGCTTATTACCAAAATCGGTCCCACCGAGTTTGTGTAATTGGTCACACCGAGATTATGTTATGCCCTAACCCTAACCATATCGGTCCTACCGTGTTGCATCTCAGTCCCACCGAAAACCCTAATGGTCACTAGGTTTACTAAATCGGTCCGACCGAGTTTTTCCCTTCGGTCTCACCGAGATTGGTAAATTGAGTGTAACGGTTAGATTTTGTGTGGAGGCTATATATATCCCTCCACCCACTCTTCATTCGTGGAGAGAGCCATCCGAACATACCTACACTTCCAATACACATTTTCTGAGAGAGAACCACCTACACTTGTGTTGAGGTCAAGATATTCCATTCCAACCATATGAATCTTGATCTCTAGCCTTCCCCAAGTTGCTTTCCACTGAAATCTTCTTTCCACCAAATCAAAATCCTGTGAGAGAGAGTTGAGTGTTGGGGAGACTATCATTTGAAGCACAAGAGCAAGGAGTTCATCATCAACACACCATTTGTTACTTCTTGGAGAGTGGTGTTTCCTAGATTGGCTAGGTGTCACTTGGGAGCCTCCAACAAGATTGTGGAGTTGAACCAAGGAGTTTGTAAGGGCAAGGAGATCGCCTACTTCATGAAGATCTACCACTAGTGAGGCAAGTCCTTCATGGGCGACGGCCGTGATGGAATAGACAAGGTTTATTCTTCGTGGACCCTTCATGGGTGAAGCCCTCCATGGACTCATGCAACTGTTACCCTCCGTGGGTTGAAGCCTCCATCAACGTGGATGTATGATAGCACCACCTATCGGAACAATGACAAAAACCTCCGTGTCTCCAATTGCGTTTGAATACTCCAAACCCTTCTCTTTACATTCTTGCAAGTTGCATGCTTTACTTTCCGCTGCTCATATACTCATGGCATGCTTGCTTGATATGTATTGTGTTTGTTAAACTTGTGCTTAAACTCCACTTAGACTTGAGAATATTAAAAACAGCAACTTTTGGCACTTAGTGCCTAATGACCCCCCCTCTAGACACCTCTTCTCGATCCTTTGAATTGGTATCAGAGCATTGGTCTCCATTGCCTTGGTTTAAACACCATTGGAGGAACATGGATGTGTCTACTTTGGGGAGTCTTAGACATAGAGTGCCTATTCTTGATGGAGAGTATTTTCATGAGTGGAAAAATGAAATGCTTGAGATTTTCAATGAATATCATTTGAACAAGTACATTACTAGCCCTTGTGCACCTCATGTTGATCCTTTGCACCCTACCCTAGATGAAGATATTGACATGATTCACAATCTTAGAACTGTTAATCTTATCACTAGAGGCTTGCCTAGAAGCTTGATTGGATGTTTGTCGACTCTTAAGTGTTCCTACACCATATGGAAATTTCTTGAGGAACTCTTTCCTGATTACTCCTTGAAAAATCTTGATGAAATCCTCCATAAGTCTATTGTTTTGATTAAGATGAGTTCCAATGATCCCAAATTTGGTGACTGCTTATTTGAGCTTACTAATCTTACGAGTGCCAAAGGAGATGTTGGAATCATTAGCAATATCATTTCCAAAGCTATTAGAATTCGTAAAGATAACTATAGAAATGATCATTTATCTAATGAATTGCCCTCTCTAGGAATTGATCAATCACAAGATGATGTTGAACATGAATACTCAGATGAGGATGATGATGATGATAGTGACTATGATCTCGATGATGCGATGAGACACTTTGGTCTTATGGAAATCTTCGCGGCTACATGGCTGGAGGAAAGGAATGGGTCCTTGATAGTGGATGTACTGATCATATGGCCGGAGATAAAGACATGTTCCGTGAGCTTGCTGATAATGACGGCCCTCGAAAGTATGTTACTTTTGGTGATAATTCAAATGGTAAGGTGGTTTGCCTTGGTAAGGTGGCCATCTCACATGACAGCTCCATACAAAATGTCATGCTCGTTGAATCTCTTGGCTACAACTTACTTTCAGTATCTAGAATTGCTGATTTCGGTTTCAATGTCCTATTTATTGAAGAAGACTGCCAAGTGTTTCGTAGAGATAATCATAAAATGGTCTTTACCGGTATACGTAGAGGAGATCTTTACATTGTTGATTTCACTAAAAAGGCTGAACCTAAAACTTTCTTAATTGCCAAATCTTCTAAAGGCTGGTTGTGGCATAGAAGACTAGGTCATGTTGGTATGCGAAATCTTGATAAGCTTTTTAAAGGTGATCATATCCTTGGAATAAAAGATGTCATATTTGACAAGGATAGACTTTGTAGTGCTTGTCAAGCAGGGAAACAAGTTGGAGGAAGTCATCGCGCGAAGAACATCATGACCACAAGAAGACCACTCGAGCTACTTCACATGGATCTCTTTGGTCCAAATGCCTACAAGAGTCTCGGTGGTAACTCATTTGGTCTAGTCATAGTTGATGATTTTTCAAGATTTACGTGGGTGTTCTTTCTTGATGACAAATTGCAGGTCCAAAAGATCTTCAAACACTTCGCTAGGAAGGCCCAAAATCAGTTTGACGTGAAGATCAAGAAGGTTCGGAGCGACAACGAAACAGAGTTCAAGAACGCAAATGTGGACACCTTTCTTGACGAAGAAGGGATTTCACACGAGTTCTCGGCTACGTACACACCTCAACAAAATGGAGTTGTTGAAAGGAAGAACCGGACTCTTATCGAGATGCCAAGAACGATGCTTGATGAGTACAAAACGCCAAAGCACTTTTGGGCGGAAGCGGTTGAGACAGCTTGTCATGCAACAAATCGCTTGTATCATCACAAGCTACTCGGCATGACGGCATACGAGCTCCTCACCGGTAACAAACGCCAAGTTGGATACTTTCGAGTTTTTGGCTCAAAGTGCTACATTCTTGATAAGAATCGTCGTTCTAAATTTGCTCCTAAATCTCATGAAGGTTTCCTACTTGGTTATGGCTCAAACTCTCACACTTACCGTGTCTACAACAATTTCACCCGAAAGGTTGAAGAGATAGTAGATGTGAAGTTTGATGAATCTAATGGCTCGGAAGTAGAGGAATTGCCAATTGATGTAGGAGACAAAGACCCTTCGGAAGCAATTCAAGACTTGTGCATTGGCAAGGTTCGTCCAACAGAAGTGAAGGAGAGTACCTCGTCCGTCCAAGTGGAAGGTTCTACCTCACGACAAGGTGACCCAAGAGTTGATATAGAAGCATCCACAACTGGGACACGCCAACATGAAGAAAACAAGGAAGTGCACCAAGATGAACATCAACAACCTCCTTCTCCACCACGACAAGAGAACGACAACGTCAACAATGAATAAGGCCAAGAAGAAGCACAAGATGAAGAGGGTGTTCCACCCCGACCCAAGAAAAAGCTTTCACGAGTTAGAGCAAGAATTGCTAAGGATCATCCCGTCGAGCAAATCTACAATGATATCGAAACTGGGAGAATCACTCGCTCTAAAACTCATTCAGCTAACTTTTGTGAACATTACTCATTCATCTCTAGCATTGAACCTATGAAGGTTGAAGAAGCATTGGAGGATCCAGACTGGATAAACGCTATGCATGTAGAGCTACACAACTTTGAGAGAAATCAAGTGTGGACATTAGTCGAGAAACCCGACAACAACCACAACATCATTGGTACCAAATGGGTGTTTTGCAACAAGCAAGATGAAGATGGACAAGTGGTTCGCAACAAAGCACGTCTCGTCGCCCAAGGCTACACACAAGTTGAAGGTATGGACTATGGTGAGACATATGCTCCCATTGCTAGACTTGAGTCCATTCGCATCTTACTTGCTTGTGCTAATCACCATAATATCACCTTGTACCAAATGGACATTAAAAGTGCTTTTCTAAATGGCAAAATTGAGGAAGAAGTTTATGTTAAGAAACCTCCCGGCTTCTTCAATCCTAAGAAACCTAATCATGTTTACAAACTTCACAAAGCCCTTTATGGTCTTAAACAAGCACCTAGAGCATGGTATAAATGCTTGACCAAGTTCCTTATTGAAAAAGGCTTTGAAATTGGTAAAATTGATTCTACTCTTTTTACTAAAAGGGTTAATAGAGAACTATTTGTGTGCCAAATTTACGTTGATGATATCATATTTTGTTCAACTAACCCTCATTTTAGTGAGAAGTTTGGAAAGGTAATGTCAGAGAAGTTTGAGATGTCTATGATGAGTGAACTCAAATTCTTTCTCGGTTTGCAAATCAAGCAAACTAAGGAAGGTACCTTTGTCTCTCAAACAAAGTACACCAATGACTTATTTAAGAAGTTCAATATGCAAGAATGCAAAGGTATGACTACACCCATGCCTACTAGTGGACATCTTGATTTGACAAAAGATGGTGAACCGGTTGATCAAAAGGTTTATCGCTCGATGAATGGTTCATTGTTATATTTATGTGCCTCTCATCCCGATATTATGCTAAGTGTGTGCATGTGTGCACGATATCAAGCTGCTCCTAAAGAATGTCATCTTAAGGCTGTGAAAAGGATAGTGAGATACCTAATCCATACACCAAATGTTGGCATTTGGTATCCTAAGAGTCCTCTTTTGATCTTGTTGGCTAATCCGATTCGGACTATGCTGGAGACAAGGTTGATAGAAAGTCCACTTCAGGTACTTGTCAATTCCTTGGTAGATCTCTTGTGTCTTGGTATTCCAAGAAACAAAACTCGGTATCCTTATCCACCGCCGAAGCAGAATACATTGCCGCTGGTTCATGTTGCGCTCAATTACTTTGGATGACCCAAACTCTTAAAGATTATGTGATATATGTGAAACATGTTCCATTGCTATGTGACAATGAAAGTGCTATTAAAATTGCACATAATCCCGTGCAACATTCTCGAACTAAGCATATTGAAGTTCGTCATCATTTCATTTTAGATCATGTTGCAAAAGGGGACATTAACCTTAAGCATGTTCGCACCTATAAGCAATTGGCGGATATATTCACTAAACCACTTGATGAGAAAGTGTTTTGCAGGTTGAGAGGTGAATTGAACATCATTGATGCTTCAAACTTGGAGTAGGAACTCCATTTGATACATGCGGGGCATGAGCCTATGACTAATCCTCGATACTTCTCTTATGATGCTATTCATATGTCTTGGATATATTTGTACCTTGCATGTTATCTAACCCGTGTAGGAACTTGGTTGAATCTAAATCTATGAGATTGCAACTCACTCACATCCTAAGCAATCTCCACATCACCAAGTCTCTACACAATGGTGGTTGAAGACAAGGAAGCACGAAACCATTCAAACATATCCTTTGGCAAATTCTATGTTGAGTCTCATGATTGTCAATTTGGATACACAAGTGCTCTTCCTTGCAAAGCTAACCCATGTAGGTAGATGAACTCAAACTCCAAGTGGTGCTCCCAACTCTTGATGAACTACATCAACCTTGAGCAACCCACACAAGTTCAACTACATGATCAATATCAACACCACCACCCAAGGTATGTTATTCCATCTTAGAGAAGCTTTACTCCAAGTCATGAGCCAAAGCAACTCGACAAGATGTGAATACATCAAGATGCTTAAACGAAAAATGGTAACCCCATTTTGAGCTTAAACAATGAGTATGACCTATGATCAAGTGCTCTCACTTGACTCCTATGTCAATATACTCTAACATAGGTGACTTTGTCACCGACCATTTCTAGATGAAGTTCTCTAGTGTTTCTCCATGCTTTTGCATTTGCATCCCCTTTCAAAAAAAACTTCATCTAGAGCTTTTAGTTTCTTTTCTTTCCTTTGTTCTGCATTTTCTGCATCCATTCATTGCAAATCTTTCAGTTAATTCCTTGCATATCCTTGTGACATCTTACTTGTCTAGTGAGATGAGGTGACAAGTGTTTTCACTCTGATGAACTTGGTACACCGGTTTTGTTCTCTTCGGCCCAACCGAAATCCTTCGGTGCAACCGAAGCACACAACTCGGAGTCACCGATTTCATCACAGGAAAACCAACTTGCCACTTATTCCTGATTTCTGTTTCCTCCAGCTCCACTCAATGATTCTTGTCCTCTGCCAGCATCATATTAGACATGCTACTTTGCTCTGTGAGTCAAGGACCAACCCATTTGTATCACATGTCTAGAAGAGCCCTTCTTAGAAATTGATGTCAAAGGGGGAGAGAGAGATCACATCAAAGCTTAATCCTTCCTATAGGGGGAGAAATAGACAGTACTCAGGGGGGGAGAGTTTCGCAACTAGGAGAAAGTAATATCATCAAAGACCCCAGATGCTTGGTGTTCAAGAGGAGAGATGTCACATGTCTTTAAGAGGGGAAAGACATGTTTGGTTGCTTGGTTTAGCTCAAGCTCTGTTGTTTCTTTATTGTTGCTCCGATTTTCTGTTCCCTATCTTCTCCCAATATCCCATGCAGATTCAGGGGGAGCAAGACATCTAAGGGAAGGAAATCTCTGATTTTATTGCATATCTTTACGTTTGGGGGCATGTCTATATCCAATGTGGTACTTAGTACTCACTCTACATGTCATCCCAGTCTTGGTTCTCTTGTGGTTTCTCTTGTTTGGTCTGGTCAGTAGGTGTATCTGTGTTATTTAACCTTGTTTGCGCAGGTTCATCCCATCCTAAGCCAACTCAAGACCACAAGGTAAGTATATGCATCACAGTCATGTGAATGAGAAGTTCTTGCTGATGTACATACTATTTGCAAGAAGGACCCATGAGCATGAAGGTACATTTCTCACATTCACATCATTTGCTCTAATGCATATAGCCAAGGTACATGTAACACATTGCTTACTCTGTCATGTTTACGCATTCACATGCTCCTATATTCAATATTCACATGATTGCATACATGTAGGGGGAGCCTATGCATGTTACATGTCTTTCCAAAGCTTTACTTGCTATTCTCTATATCTTTATCTAAAGCTTCGATGTATGTTCTCATTAATTAGAAAAAAGGGGGAGATTGAAAGCACAAGTGCTCCCTGGGTGGTTTTGGTAATTAATGTCAACATATCTCTTGTTGTACTAACCCTTTTACCTAGTATGTCTCAGATAAGTTGTCAGGACCCCGACTCCATGCCACATCGATCTAGCATGTAACACCTCATATCACTTTGCGGCCTCACGCACGGTATTCCCACGGGTGTCGCCTTACCTTTGCCCGGGACCGTTTGCGCCTTTTGGCACACGTATATGACAGTGTCACTAGCATCCATATGATAAGGAGCCCGGGCTGACATGGCTAGTCGTAAACCCAAAGTGGCACAAACTTACAGGGACAGGCATCCATGACCCAGCATCGAACGTGTCGGTCATCAGCGAGTGAATCCAGGCTGTAGCACTGGGCTAGCAGGACTCCGGTGAACCGGGCTGTAGCGGGCTAACAGGACTCCGGTATTCATCGCGTGACATTTCCCCGAAGGGACAGACACAGGAACGAAGAAGGACACATGCCGGCCAGCCTAAGTGTTCTGGAGCAGTAGCAAGCTACCATGGCTCGGTGGAAACACTAGGAGACATTTCCCGGTAAGAGAGGCTACTAAAGATAAACAACTAGATAGTCAGATCCCACACATACCAAGCATTTCAATAACATACACACAATATGCTCGATATGTGCAATACAACATGGCATCACAAAATGACTCTACGACTCAAGTATTTATCAATAGGCTCCGAGGAGCGAGATATTACAAACATGCGTCTCATGACCCAACACTCAGAGCATACAAGTCAAAGCACAAGCGGAAGCTATCATGTCTGGGTACAGACATCTATAAAGGAAAAAGGCTGAGAAGCCTGACTATCTACCAGATCTTGCCGAGGGCACAAGATCGTAGCTGAGGTAACAAGCTAAACGTCGAAGTCCATGCGAAACTACTAGTGAGACCGAAGTCTCTCTGCAAAAACATAAAATAGGCAAACGTGAGTACAAATGTACCCAGCAAGACTTACATCAGAACTATCTACATATGCATCATTATCAACAAAGGGATGGTGGGGTTTAACTGCAGCAAGCCAGCTTTGACTCGGTGGCTATCCTGAACTACGACTGCAAGTAACTCTTTTGAGGTGGCGCACACGAGTCCACATATTCACCATATCAATACACCACTATGGATCCGCTCCCGTCTCCCTACGAGAACGCCATCCATAGCACTCACGCTTATCTTGCGTATTTTAGAGTATCCACTTTCACTTGTTTATGAACTGATATAAGCAACCCAGAAGTCCTTTTCCGCGGACACGGCTATTCGAATAGATTAGGTTAACCCTGCAGGGGTGTACTTCTTCACACACGCTCTCACCACTTACCGCCGTTTACACGACATGTACTCGGCAACCTTCAAGCGGAAGCCCAACGTGGGTGTCGGCCACGGCCTACCTAATCACCTAAGCCTCCAGTCCAGGTTTATCGCCTATCCAGGTTCCATCCGCAGGGAGTCCGGCCGAGGTTTCCCATACGGCCCCGAACAATGTGAACAGGGTTCCCGAGATACCTAACGGGTATTCGGTACACCGTGCCACGTACCTACCGCATCACAGCCCACCCCTATAGTCAGCGCTGTCCACGGCCTCCAGTAGGCTACAAACACCAGAAACTACTTGCAACTCCTGGACGGAGAACTAGGGTGAATAAGAAGCCGAGAGGGTCCATTGGTTTCGGGCCCAATGCGTGGTAGTAGCTGAATCATGGATCACAAACACAGAACTCAGTTCCTGAGGACGGCTGCAATGAGACAACCCACCATGTACTCCTACATGGCCTCTCACCGCTACCTTTACAAAATCGTGTTCACACACTTAGCTCACACACAGTAGGACATGTTCACACGCCTCTGATTCATCCTGGATGAATCAGACCTGACTCAACTCTAAGCAGTAGCAGGCATGACAATCAAGCATGAATGAGTAGGCACATCAGGGCTCAAACAACTCCTACTCATACTAGTGGGTTTCATCTATTTACTGTGGCAATGACAGGTCATGCAGAGGATAAAAGGGTTCAGCTACCGCAGCAGGTAACAGTTGAATCGTTGTTGTCCTAATGCAGTAATAGAGAGCAGGAGCAAGAGAGTAGGATTGTATCGGAATGAACAAGGGGGTTTTGCTTGCCTGGCACTTCTGAAGATAACTTTGAGTCTTCATCAGTGTCAACGATCACATCATCGGTATCACGTCTATCGAAAGGGGGCAATCACCGGCAACTGAGGAAAGACACAATCAATGCAATGCAGAATATGATGCATGCTCATGACATGGCAATATGAATGTGTTTTGAGCTAATGCAACTAGCAACAGATTAAATGAAGTTGGTTTGAATATAATATTCAAATTCAAACTCCATATGTGATTATTCAAATGCCATTTAATTGATTTGTGCTAAACAGCAGCTATAAGTTGTTCTAACATGCATGAAAATGATACAGATGGATTCCTTGAATTTTTCTGATAATTTTTCATATATAAATTATTTAATTTGGAGCTACGGTTGAATTTCTATGAATTTTAGAAGTTTTAGGCATTTTCTGGAATTTCCTGATTATTATAAAATAAACTAAATTCCAGAAAAGGAATATTGCGTCAGCATGACGTCATTCTGACCTCAGCAGAGTCAACAGGGGCTGGTCCGGGTCAAACTGACCAGTGGGGTCCACTGGTCAGTGACACAACTAATTAACCAAGTTAATTAGCCTTAAGTTAATTCTAACTAAACTGTTTGTGGGGCCGGGGCCCACTGGTCAGCGACTAATCAGCTAACTAACCTAGGTTAATTAGTGTTAAACTAATACTAACTAAAATGTCAGGGGGGGTGGCCCACACGTCAGTGACACACGGGGAAGGTCAAACCTGGGTCAACTCGCCGGAGTTGACCCACGGCTCGTCGCCGGCGGAGCCAGAGACGGCGGAGGGGTGCGGTTTCCCTCCTCCGGCGACCAAATGGCCGGCGGAGGGCGTCTACGTGATGCAGGCACTCGTCCGCGTCGAGTAGTGGCAGCGGCTGGGCCTAAGATGGCCGGAGTCGTCACCGGCATCGACCGTGGCGGTCGCCGGAGCTCGGGCGAGCTCGGGGTCGACGCTACGGTGGCCGGGGAGGCTCGTGCGAGGCACCTACGTGCTCTAGGCAGCGCGGGGAGGAAGCTGAGCACGACAGCCGGGCCACTAGGTGGCCGGAGGCACGGCGGCGGCGATCACAGGCGGCGGCGGGTTTCGGTCATCAAGGGGGCGACGGCTACGGCAATCAAACGAAGAGGGAAAGAGGGGGGGAAACGGTGGCGGAGCTCACAGGGGTTGCGACGGTGGCCTCGGGGAGCTCGGGGAGGCGTCGGAGGTGGCGAATCGACAGCGGCGGTCCTCGGTGGCCGAGGAGGGAGAAAACGTCGGGACGGTGCTTCGGGGCTTCTCCGGTCGCGTGAGCCGACGGGGAGGTCGAGGGAGGCACTGCGGAGCTCAGGAGCGCGTCGGGGAGGAGAAGGGGTGGCGGTGGCCGCGAGGAAGCTTGTCGGTGGCGGCGGCTCCGTTCGGTCCGGGCGAGAGAGAGGGAACAGAGGAGAGATGGGGACGAGGGAGTGAGCGGGAGGGTTCCAGGGGTCGAGGCGGCGCCGAGGAGAAGGCGCGAGGCGTCGTGGTGGCCTCAGGCGAAGCAGACGAGCAGGGTGGTGGCGTGGCGAGCTCGGGCGCGTGCGCCGAGTCCCTCCTCTGCCTACTGGCGCGAGGAGGAAGGCGACAGGGAGGAGGAGGTGGGCTGGGCCGCACAGTGCTGGACCAGCACAGGAGCTGGGCCGGCTCTGGTGGGCTGCACGGGTAAGGCCAGGTAGGCTTTCTGCTCTGTTTTATTTAATTCTGTTCTGTTTTTTTCTTTTATTTAATTCTTTTGCCACTGTTTTGAATTAAAAATAATTCAAACAATGCCAAAAACTCCTCTGAATATTTTATATTGCTAGATGGATTTTTCCAAAAGCTTATAAAATATTTCAGGGGTATTTGAAATTATATTCTAATTATATGAATATAATTCAAATTCAAATAGCTAATGAATTAAATCCAAAGTCCCAAAAATAATTCCTTAAAAATGTTCAATATTTTGGTTGGGACCAGAACCCTTACCAAAAATTATCAAACATTTAAGAAGAGCATTTTGGAGCAATGAATGAGATTTCTAGGGTTTTTGCCCCTCTTTTATTTAAGTTTTTGAGGCTTCCAAAATTCCTCAGTTCAAGTTTCAGAAATATAGACATGATGCACACATGGAAGCAATCACAGAACAGGCCAGAGCTAAGGATGTGACATAAGTTCAACAATGAAGTGGCATGGACTAGAGGATGTGGAACCCCTTCAAGATGCTAAGGACAAAGGATTGGCTCAAGCTTCAAGATCAAGACTCTACATTTTCTATTTTAGTGATCCAAGGTCACATTGAGTCTATAGGAAAAGCCAATACTATCAAGAGGGGATGAGGTGTTGCTTAATGGCTTGCTTGCTCAAAGTGCTTAGTGATTGCTCCAAAACCCTCAACTACCTTCCCACATCCACATATGACCTAAACCAAAAGTCAAACTCGGCCCCACCGACTCTATCTATCCGGCGCCATCGAGTTTCAGATGTCATAGCCACTGCCACAAACCCTAGCAAATGGTTTCACCGATAGGGATCTCGGTCTCACCGAGATAGGATTGTAATCTCTCTGTGTATGTCCATTGCCAACATCAGTCTCACTGAGTTTGAGCAATCAGTACTACCGAGATTATAATGCAAACTCTCTAGTTAGCTTATTACCAAAATCGGTCCCACCGAGTTTGCGTAATCGGTCTCACTGAGTATGCCTGACCAACTCTCTGGTTATCTTATTACCAAAATTGGTCCCACCGAGTTTGTGTAATCGGTCACACCGAGATTACGTTATGCCCTAACCCTAACCATATCGGTCCTACCGAGTTGAATCTCAGTCCCACCGAAAACCCTAACGGTCACTAGGTTTACTAAATCGGTCCGACTGAGTTTTTCCCTTCGGTCTCACCAAAATTGGTAAATTGAGTGTAACGGTTAGATTTTGTGTGGAGGCTATATATATCCCTCCACCCACTCTTCATTCGTGGAGAGAGCCATCAGAACATACCTACACTTCCAATACACATTTTCTCAGAGAGAACCACCTACACTTGTGTTGAGGTCAAGATATTCCATTCCAACCATATGAATCTTGATCTCTAGCCTTCCCCAAGTTGCTTTCCACTCAAATATTCTTTCCACCAAATCAAAATCCTGTGAGAGAGAGTTGAGTGTTGGGGAGACTATCATTTGAAGCACAAGAGCAAGGAGTTCATCATCGACACACCATTTGTTACTTCTTGGAGAGTGGTGTCTCCTAGATTGGCTAGCTGTCACTTGGGAGCCTCCAACAAGATTGTGGACTTTAACCAAGGAGTTTGTAAGGGCAAGGAGATCGCCTACTTCGTGAAGATCTACCGCTAGTGAGGCAAGTCCTTCGTGGGCGACGGCCATGATGGAATAGCAAGGTTGCTTCTTCGTGGACCCTTCGTGCGTGGAGCCCTCCGTGGACTCGCGCAACCGTTACCCTCCGTGGGTTGAAGTCTCCATCAGCGTGGATGTACGATAGCACCACCTATCGGAACCACGACAAAAACCTCCGTGTCTCCAATTGCGTTTGAATACTCCAAACCCTTCTCTTTTCATTCTTGCAAGTTGCATGCTTTAGTTTCCGCTGCTCATATACTCATTGCATGCTTGCTTGATATGTATTGTGTTTGTTAAACTTGTGCGTAAACTCCACTTAAACTTGAGAATATTAAAAACTGCAACTTTTGGCACTTAGTGTCTAATCACCCCCCCTCTAGACACCTCTTCTCGATCCTTTCAGCTTTCATTGAGAGTTACACTGTGTCGTCGCCGTAAGGAAGGACGCCTCGTCTCATTGTGAAAAACAACATTACCGCCGGGGGAGACCTGGCTGCCGACCAAACTCTCTGGCTTGGCAGTTTCATCATGACCGCCAGCTCGGTCGCTGCACTGACGATGACCTCTCGGGTCATCAAAAACAGCCGCCACGTCGGCTCGGAATTCGCCGAGAAGATGGATCCAATGGAGCTCTGTTCCCAAAATGAGCTCTTGGATCGTATCGCTGCCTTGGGAGTTGCTACAGACTATGATCGGATTGGGCTTAAGCCCGATCAAAGGGAGATTAACTCTCCACCGGTTACCCATCATATTGCGGTGGTGGAGGAACAATGCGCCAATTATTCCTCTATCTTGAGGACTAACTATGTCTGGATTCCTGAGCTCTCCGAGACGGATACCCGTTTACGGGAGGACATCACCCAAGCCCTGAACCTAGAGTCAGGCAGCGGGCCAGACTTATCGGGCAACACTCCGGAATCCGAACTTCCAGGATTGGAAACTCCTCGGCCCCAAATCCACCCACCCACCAGACATAAACAATCTTTCCCACATCAGGCAAGATCCCCATGAAACAGTACATCATTATTGGGCCAAATTCCTCCTTGTGATGAACAAGGTTAAGGACTGTCGCGAGGAAGACGCAGTCTCATTTTTCTGCAATAATTGCATGGACAAGGGAATCCTTAACGCCTTATGTAGCCGTGACATATCACGCTTCGCTGACTTGGCGTCCATAGTACGAAAGTACTGTGCGATGGAAAGCGCCTGGAAAACCGAAACGAAATTTTGGGATAATCCGGCTCGGAATATACACCCAGTCCGAAGTAAAAGGGTGCACTATCATAAGACACCTGAGTTAGTTACAAAGAAACAAAAACCCTCTACAGGGCATGGAACCGTATTGGAGGGCTGTCTTAACGGACCCTGCAAAATTCATAGTACAGCGGATACCATACCAACACACAGCCTTAGAGCATGTTGGATACTACGGCAGGTGGCCAAAAGAGGTGAGGATTTTCTCTTCCCAAATGCCATAGAGCACCATCCCGAGGATAACAATACGGTATTCACAGTCTTTGAAACCTTCGCATCAAATAATAGGCACAAGCGAACACTCCGTAGCCTCGCCGAAAATTGCCACATGGCAGCAATGAATCCATGGAGTGACACGGCTATTACCTTCAACGCCAGTGACGAACCTACGAACAGCCCGAGCACCAGCTGCGCTGGTCCTTAGTCCTATTGTGGACGGCTTTTGACTCACCAAAGTACTCATGGACGGCAACAGTGGATTGAACCTCATCTATGAGGAAACTCTTCAAAAAAGGGAAATCGACTGGAACCGCATTGAGCAAGGTAGCACAACCTTCAGAGGAATCATCCCCAGTCAGGAAGCACGCTGTGCTGGGAAAATCACACTAGATGTGGTATTCGGCACGCTGGAGAACTATAGGTCCGAAGAAATTACATTCCAAGTGGCCCCGTTCAGTAGTGGATACCACGCCCTTTTAGGACGGGAGGCGTTCACGATCTTCCAAACCATACCCCATTATGGGTACATGAAGCTCAAAATGCCCGGGCCCAATGGCATCATCACTCTCGCTAGTGATCCAGACACAGCACTCCGCGCCGCACACAAAACAGTCGCATTGGCCCTCGAGGCATTATCCGAAGCCCTTTCGGCCGAGGAATTAGCCGCGCTACGCTCCATAGTGGACAGGGACGACATGATACTTGACAAGAGATCCAAGTCCACCTCTTTTAAACAAGAATATGAAATAGTCAAATTCCAAGTCCACCCAACGGACCCTACAAAAACAGCCTCCATCGGGGCACAGTTAAACCCCGCCATGGATGCCGCACTACGAGAGTTCCTGCGCGAGAATTGGGACATATTCGGCTGGCACCCCTCAGAGATGCCAGGAATCCCACGCAGGTTGGCCGAGCACAGCCTCAATATTCTAAAGGGATTCAAGCCGGTCACAGACTCTTCGGCGTTTCTCTGAACCTAAGAGACAAGCTATGGGAGAGGAACTAGCCAAGTTATTGGAGGCCAGATTCATTAGAGAAATAAAACACCCGGACTGGCTAGCAAACCTGGTGATGGTACCAAAGAAGGACAAATCCTGACGCCTATGTATCGATTTCAAGGACCTCAACAAGGCTTGCCCAAAGGATCCCTTCCCCGTCCCCTGCATTGATCAAATTATCGATGCTACCGCAGGACACGAGTCATTGTGTTTCCATGACGCATACTCCGGCTACCACCAAATCAAGATGGCGGAGTCCGACCAAGACGCAACGAGATTTATCACACCATACGACCCCTTATGTTTCAACACAAAGCCTTTTGGGCTCAAAAACGCTGACGCAACATATCAGCATGCGATTCAGACATGTTAGAGAAACAGATCGGCAAAACAGCAGAGGCATACGTACATGATGTGGTCGTTAAAACCAAACACGTCGACTCTGTAATAGACGACTTGAGGCTCACATTTGACAACCTGCGTACATACGACATCAAGCTCAATCCGGCAAAATTCGTTTTCGGCGTACCAGCCGGAAAGCTCCTGGGCGTCATTGTCTCCAGTAGAGGAATAGAAGCTAATCCGGCCAAAATCCAAGCTCTGTCACAGTTGGCTATACCAACGGACCTGAAACAAACCCAGAAACTAACTGGATGTGTGGCGGCTCTAAGCCGCTTTATCTCCCGCTTAGGAGAAAAGGCATTACCCCTTTATCGCCTCCTTCGGCGCACCGAACACTTCGAGTGGACGGATGCTGCCATAGCCGGATTGGAAGAAATAAAAGCCATACTGGCAACCAACCCAATCCTGGCCGCGCCAAACATCGGCGAACCAATGATGTTGTACATTGCGGTAACTCATCAGGTTGTAAGCACAATGCTCATCGTCGAACGAGAAGCGGACGGACATAAATTCCCTCTTCAAAAGCCGGTATATTATGTATCCACTGTCCTCACTCCATGCAAATCACGGTACCCACATTATCAAAAGATAGCCTATGCGGTATTCATGGCATCCCGGAAGCTGCGACACTACTTTCAAGAGTGTTCGATTACAGTAGCCTCAGAAGTGCCACTTAATGATATTATAAACAACCGCGACGCCACGGGCCGGATTGCCAAATGGGCCATTGAGCTCCTCCCGTTCGACATAACATACAAACCTTGGCGAGCCATTAAATCGCAAGTATTGGCCGACTTTGTCGCCGAATGGATGGAAGCCAAACTCCCTAAAGAGTACTGCACATACTCCAATTGGATCATGCACTTCGACGGCTCCAAAATGCTGGCTGGTCTGGGGGCTGGCGTCATCCTGACGTCCCCAACTGGAGATATAGTTCAATACGTACTGCAAATATTGTATACAGACTCCAACAACACAGCCGAATAAGAAGCCCTGTTACATGGTCTTCGGATGGCAGTTTCCATGGGCATTCAACGCCTGGAGGTGTGTGGGGATTCGAACCTCGCAATATCCCAAATAAATCGAGACTCTGATGCCAAGGATCTGAAGATGGCGGCCTATCGAAATGCCGTCCTAAAGATGTCAGCTCGGTTCGAGGGGCTCGAATTTCACCATGTGGCTCGAGAAAACAATCAGGCGGCAGATATCCTCGCCTGCATCGGCGCAAAACGCGATGCGGTCCCCCCCCCAACATCTTTTTGGAGAGGTTGTTTAAGCCATCCATGGTATGGGAAGGGGACACCGTTAAGAATAGTCCGGACCCGGCCAAAATGCCCGATACCGAATACTATGACATAATCAGAGGCTCTGCCACCGAAATAACACCTTCAGCCCACGTAATAAAGGCCATCATTGCCCCATGGACAGAACCATTCCTGGCCTACCTAACTAGGCAGGAACTTCCCGAGGACCAAAATGAGGCACACTGCATAGTGTGGCGATCTAAAGCCTACAGGGTCCACTAGGGAGGGCTGTATAGAAAAAGAACTACCGGAGTCCTTCAAAGGTGCATCTCCGAAGAGGAAGGGTGGAAGATTTTGGCATAAATTCACGCCAGACTCGGCGTCCACCACGCCGCAGCCTGGGCCCTTGTATGCAAGGCCTTCCATACAGGGTTTTATTGGCCGACAGCCCGGGCAGACACACAGGACTTGGTCCAACGCTGTGTCGGTTGCCAGCTTTTTGCACACCAAAGCCACATGCCACCCACCGCCCTCCAAACAATCCCCATTACCTGGCCCTTCGCGGTCTGGGGGCTTGACATGGTTGGACCCCTTAAAGTGGGAACCCATAACAAAAAAATACTTACTGGTCATGGTGGATAAATTCACCAAATGGATAGAAGCCAAACCTGTTAAAACAGCTGAATCCAGACCGGTGATAGACTTCATATCCGGGGTTGTACACCGTTATGGCATCCCCCACAACATCATCACGGACAATGGCACGAACTTCACGGCCAACGAGGTAAAACTCTGGTGCAGCAACATGGGCATCCAGCTCGATTATGCTTCCGTCTATCACCCACAAACCAACGGCCAAGTTGAGCGAGCAAATGGTCTTATCATGAGCGGCACTAGACCCAGATTATTGCAGTCCTTAAAGGAGTCTAACACGCACTGGGTAGAGGAGCTCGACTCCGTACTCTGGGGGCTGCGGACCACGCCGAATCGTACTACCGGATATACACCCTTCTTTATGGTGTACGGTGCAGAGGCAGTTCTGCCCTGCGACATAATTCATGACTCACCTCGAGTGCGCATGTACAAAGAAAGAGAAGCCGAGCTCGATCGGCATGATAGTCTGGACACCGTGGAGGAGGAGCGCGACGTCGCAAAAGCCCGTTCTGCCTTCTATCAGCAACAGGCTCGCAGATACCAAAGCAGAGAAGTACGGGCCAAAACTTATAACGTTGGCGAGTTAGTTCTACGCCTACCGGAGAAGAAAAAGACCAAGCTCGAGCCCAAATGGGAAGGTCCCTTCATTATTGACCAAGTTCTGACCGGTGGAGTGTACCGTCTGCGGGATGCATCGAATAATCGACTTGAGCCGAACCCATGGAACGCAGCCAGGCTCCGAGGATTCTACGCCTAGCGCCGGACTCTATGTTCGTCCCCTTCCTCTGTCCATTTTTTGCATATACATTATCTGTTTGTTTTCTCTTTCTTTCTTTTATTCTTTCTCAAGGCCTTCAAGGGCCAACTTGTGCCTCTCTTGCACACTGTAGACGTGCTAACAACGCTCATTATACCTGGGGGCTTCTTACACATAAGCTTAATTATCTATCTGGGCTTCATGCCCCGCACATGTGTTATTCTTCAGCATGTACCTTTTCTTCGCCATTATATGCATCGATATGACTTAAGTTTTGGCCAAGCTGGGTTACCTGGCCCTTGTATTTATGCCCTACATTCCCGTTAATTCAGCTAGGGCAGAAGGGGAGCACCTCTGCGATTGTTACTGCCGGGTCAGCCGGATGTGTACCTCAGACTGGGTGAAGCCGAAAGCTAGCGTTCTTAAGGGAATATTTGGTCAGCGAACAAAAGATGATTTTTATTTATTTTCCATATATGACCCCAGATGTTTTTGCCTGTGTCTCCGCTCGCAGTCCGGACATGCACTTTAGGGCATGCGTACCCAGGGAAAGGAACCCCTAACGGAACTATTCTCCCTGGAAGATGTTTCTTACTACCCATGTAATATAACATAACTAGTTGGATACTTGTCTGTTCAAGCACTAATGACCCCTACGCCTAGTTTCCACACATACCCTGGTTCTTATATAACTAAGCGGGTATTCGGACACACTCCGGACTATTGGGTCCTAAGGTTGAAGCGAAAAGGTCTCCCATGACAAATGATTTACAATCCGGCTAGAAGGCATTATACATGTCACTTTAATTACATAGTCATGTAGACAAACTAAATTGCTCTTCTATACCATCCAACAGGAGGTCTAGTCTACAATCCTGTTGGGAATACTTTGCGGCTAATTCTACTTGCCCATAGACTAAGCTAACGGGGATCTCTTTCCCATCGGGCCCCACAGGTCCGACCTCGGCCATGTGGTTTGGGTCAGCCTTGGTATACCGCGTCTTCACCATGGCCCAGGCTTCCCTGGCACCTTGACGGTAGGCTGATATCTTCCATAATCGGAAGCGCCGCCGTGCTTCCTTGAGCTTCTCCGCGAGCTCTCCAATGCCTTCTGGCAGGGAGACCGATGGCCACAAGGCCTGGGCAATACCTTGCATTACCTGCTGAACTTGTTCGTGCAGTTGTGAGTGCTCGGATAGAAGATCACCCGCAGACCCGGGCATCTCCTCCGTGGGATGACCCGTCAGCATACCTACAGACGTAACTCTGTTAGTCGGCTTCTCCGGCGACCCATTTTTAAGGGTTCGTTAACCACTTACTGAAAATGCCGCGTCGAAGCCGCTTATTCTCCTTCTCGGACTCCGCAAGGTGGGCTCGAACATCTTTCATTTCCACGCTCAGCTTGGTATTGGCATCTTGGAGATTGTTTTTCTCCCACCTGACCTCAGTCAGCACGCATTCGCCAGCCTTGAGCTGGTGTACGACATGCTGGTCCTACGGATTCTCTCTGGATTCATCTACAATATCTATTGTTAGATCTGCAGCCATGCCGCACACTATATGGTACATATCATTCTTTGAAACAAATGTTACCAGCTGGGGACTTTTTGTGTTCCTTCAATGTGGCAATGTCGGCCTGAAGTTGGGTCTTGCATTCCTCCAGCTCCTATGACAGTCGAGTATTCTTCTTTGTGAGAACCTGCACAATAGATGATCCTTAAATCAGTTCTGCTAATTGTTTCAAGTCTCAGAGGCTACTGGTACATATAATCATCAGATTTGCTTACCCATACATCCCTTACATACTGGTCCGTGGCTCTGGCTAGACCATTTTGAGCAGCACAGAGGTACGCGTCTCCAGAATTGAAGGCATCAAATGCCTCCAGTGAGAAGCAAGCGTCACAGAGTACGGCCCGGACGCCTATGATTCATGGCGCTCTCCACTTCTGAATTTGTAGCGGATAGTCTATCCGCATCCTCTTTAGGGGGAGTATCCGCCCCATGTCGTCTTCCGCCTCTATGTCCAATCCTGGAGCCCGACTGGTGGAAGCATGATCGGCAGCCTCACCGGACATAATCCGGCGAGCATTTTTTCTGTTAAAGAAACATGGACATCATTACATTTTGAGAAAAACGACAACCACGGAGCGGGGTTTTTGTCATACCTCTGCACCGGTGTCTCCATCCTGACCGCCTTCCTTTTTGGCCTGCCCGGCCTCGGTGCCTCTTTTCGGCGAGTTGCTGCTGGTTCGGCACGGCGTCCCGAATGCCTTCCCTGTAAAACACCATATGTATATGGTAGGTGAAGTGTCTAAAAGGGGGTCCTAATTTTTGGAGTTGGGATTTTTGTTTTTTCTTATGTGCGACGCAGGAAGCAGTCCAGGATAGTCAGCCGTAATGGCCACCATGGCGTCATCACAGCTTAATTGATAGAACTGCCGGTCTATCAGCTCCACGAATATGTCCGGATCTTCTCCGAGTCCGGGACCGAGGGCCCGGTTAGGGTCCTCTGGTTGCGGAGATGGGCTGTTGACCTCCATTATGGCTTTTCGCAGTTCTTGCCACAAAATGGCAAGGTGAGTACCTACGACAAAGAATGCGGGAAGAATGGGAGTAAGGAGATATAACTCACCTAGCTTGGAGGGTTGTACATGGAGAATCCATCCCATGGCTCGATGTGGATGAACTCCTCTTCCTCTCCCTTGAACAACTCGGACAGAATTTTTGCTAAAGAAGTAGTGTTTTCCGGACCCTTACGCCCGCAATGGGTGGCATCATCTTCCCCGTTAAAACACCACAAGGGGTGCATTTGATATTGAAGTGGCTGCACTCCCCGCATTATGCATATTGACATAACCTCGATTACTGTCAATCCTGATTGAGCCAGCGCTTTAATCTGGTTCATCAGGTAAAGGACTTCTCCGTTGTCTTCCTCCTGGGGCTCCGTGTGCACCAACTTCGGCCTTTCTTTAGAGGAGCATTGTTGAACTCAGGAAGGCCCCGCCAAACAGGGTCCAGAAGGGGGACATCCTCCATATAAAACCATTCCGAAGGCCAGTCTTCGGACATCTTCTTCGGAGTACCGGACAGGTATCCGGTTTTGGCGATGCGCCATATTTCGGCTCCGCCCACTTGATAAAGTGACCCCTTCTGTGTGCGGGGGACGAGGCAAATAACCTTTTCCATAGCTCTAAATGAGCCTCGCAGCCCAGGAATAACTCGCAGAGGGCAATGTAGCCGGCGATGTGTAATATGGAAGAAGGGTGAAATTATGCAGTTGGAGGCCGTAAAACTCCAGGAGCCCGCGGAGGAATGGATGAATTGGACATCCGAGTCCCCTTAATAAGGAACAAGGCATACCTGCTCCCCCATAGAGGGGCTGGGGAAGCTCTCCGCTTGCTCCCCGCCATTGTAGGCGGCGAGCCCGGCTCAAACGGGAACCATATACGCTGGAGGGAGAAATCCCTTGGTCTGTAGTTCGACTAATCGATTGTGTGGGACAGAACACCTCTCCCAATCACCGGGCTTAGGGCTACGGGGGTGGGAGGAGGAGCTGCGGAGGCCGGCCATGCTGGAGTGGATTTTTTCTGAAGCACGCTCCGATGGATTCTCGCCGGGGGAGGATGGTATGGATTGGATCTAAGAATCCCCATCCGTTTAATAGACAATTTATTTATCTGGCTAGGCGGGCGAATGTAAAAATGCCCTGGCTCCTCGTATTCATTCGACGCATGGAAGATAGCCCTTATTGGGCGCAGAAGCCAAGAAGTCCAACATTTATGGTGCCGAACACTACTTGACAAACATTCAAAATTTGGAGAAGAACCCGCCTTGCAATGCCGAACACAATACTGCATGTCGGACTTGACGTCATTGAAGCCTGGTTCGGGGGCTACTGAGGGAGTCCTGGATTAGGGGGTCTCCGGACAGCCGGACTATATCCTTTGGCCAAACTGTTGGACTATGAAGACACAAGATTGAAGACTTCGTCTCGTGTCCGGATGGGACTCTACTTGGCGTGGAAGGCAAGCTAGGCAATACCGATATGTATATCTCCTCCTTTGTAACCGACCTTGTGTAACCCTAGCCCCCTCCGGTGTCTATATAAACCGGAGGGTTTTAGTCCGTACGACAACATACAATCATACCATAGGCTAGCTTCTAGGGTTTAGCCTCTCCGATCTCGTGGTAGATCAACTCTTGTACTACTCATATTATCAAGAATAATGAAGCAGGACGTGGGGTTTTACCTCCGTCAAGAGGGCCCGAACCTGGGTAAAACATCGTGTCCCCTGCCTCCTGTTACCATCCGCCTTAGACGCATAGTTCGGGACACCCTAGGCGAGATCCGCCGGTTTTGACACCGACAATGAGGAAAACGAGTAGGTGCCACAGCCCGTCGAGGCCGAGTGCTCCCCGGCAACGCGATGGACGACGCTGTGATGCGCGTCATCGCCAGGGTTGAGCAGACCTTTGGTGCATGGCGCTTGAGCGCCGCGGATCAGGATAGGCATGTCAGCACTGACAGGCTGCAGCTCGCCGCACAACATGATCGATGGCGTGTCCCCGCCGATAGGCTGCGGCTCGCCGCACGGCAAGACCGTTGGAGCGCCGCAGAGCGAGAGGCGCGGCGCGCCGCATAGCAAGAGCCTATCCATCGGCGTTTGCTTGCTGTCAACATGGCGTCGTAGCTGGCTACATGTCTCGTCAGTACCCCCATTCCTCGCTAGGAGTGGGTGGAGGCCCTCAGCGCCGTACTTGCACCAGATGCCGGCCACGCGGTACTTGCACCGGACGCCCGCTGCGCCACTCGCATGGTTGCCGCCGTTCGCCTTGTCCACGGCTCGCTGGATGCCAACTCCTTGGTCCGTAGGCTCGACCGCCTCCTTGGCCCAGGTATCCACCTGGCGCAGTAGAGGAACATGGCTGTAGCATCCTCGAGCTGGTGATCTTCGATGTAATAGCCAACTTAGAGCTCGAGATCGCGCTCCAGATGTATCGCGAACGTGTCGACCACTTGGATGAACGCCTGCACGAGTTCAGGCAGAGCCAAGGGCTACCCTAGGCAAGGGCTGCTGGTCATGGTCTCATGGACGCGTTTTATTTTGAAAGGTTGTTTTGACGTGGATAGCTTTGTATTCACATCAATCATAGTATTGCTCTGTTTCAATGTGTGTACTCTATTTTCCATTCTTATATGTTCTGTTTCAATGTATGTATATACGCTTTCCATTCTGTATATGTGGATGGTACCAGCTAGATTCAAATTAGTATACAAAAATAGATAGAAAATGGAATTCATAATATATATATATATATATTAATTGTTCATTAGATCATCACAGAATATATATATAATATCATCACATATACGTGATGATACTTAACTACTAGGTACAATGCATAAAATTGAAAACGAACAAAGTAAATCTAATAATCCCTCCTGGGGCCATTATTCCGGCAGCCCCCCACCAGCAGCTCCCTGGTGCGCGGTGACTTCCCAGTGAGGAGGCAGTACTCCGAATCCTCCGCCTCGCAGCACTTGACGTACCGAGCTGCCTCTTGTTGGCAAACGCGCGCGGCCGATCTTGCCATTTCGTTGGGCGCCCACCGGAGCTCCTCGTTGGTGGCACGCTGGAGCATATCGGCCCACCTCCATGCAGCGATGAGGCACCCAGCGCCCATGACCTTCCTCGTTAAGTACCCGTCTTCGTACACCTCCTCGATATGACGACGCGCTCGCCCCTAAAGCTCCGCCGCCTCCTTTTTCCAGGCGGCATCATGGGCTTCACAGGCCGCATGGTACCTGGCTTCCTCCTCGGCCATCTCCTTCTTCAACGCCACTTGCCTGGCTTTCTCGGCCAGCGGCAGCGACTTCCATAGACAAAGATTGTACTAGCCCCAAAACCAATCCAAAGATGGGGGGTCCAGCGCAACCTCATCAGGCGGCACGTAGGGGTCCTCGTCGCTGCTAATCTAGTGAGCATCCTCGGGGAGCAGCGACTCCTGTTCGGTGCATGGGCAGACCGGCGGTGCCATGGCAGAGATTTGAGAGAGAGAGAGGGTGAACGAGGGGAGGATGTAGATGAGAATGCACGCAGGACGACGTCAACAAGGTAGTATTTATTGGCGGTCGGAATCTAGATCCACGGGGACAGTACACACGCTCGTCGCCGAAATTTATGAGTACTGTAGTTTGAATTACACACAATTCCCGCAGTAATCCGTGTGTGAACATAATATCCAAAATCCATGTATGAACATAATAGCTGACGGTTTCAAATGCAGAACCGTGTTTGATTAATTATCTCTGCCATTCACCTACCAAACCTCGAGCCGTGATATAGACTGCCAATCGTGTGGGGGCCGGTTGTCTTGTGAGATCTTTACATTTTCTTTTTTGAACACCAGATATTTACATCATCTAATGATTTTTCTAACTCGCACACAATTACAGAAAAATATGGTTTTTCAAACCGTTTTGGTTAGGCGTTGCATGTAGATGTAGTTCGAATTTGAATTACGGTCATTAAATGGTTAGAAAATCACTTAAATGTCTTTAGAAGGTCAAATGACCCCTGAAATTTACCAAATTTTCACATGACAGATGTATTAGTACACGTTAAACGTAGGAAAAAAATTAAAGGCCGTAAGAGGAAGCTATCTCCTGTTCGTCATCAAACATGCATTGTTCACTCTCGGAACCATGAACCTTCTAGCGAGTTGCTCCGGTTTGTGAGGAGTGCATATCCAAACGTTCGTCAAACCTGCCAATTTCTTTACCACATCATCTTGGTGGCATGACATTACATCAACCAAGGTTTCATGTGTTTCTCACCATTTTTTTATTTTTTGAATTAAAATGCCATGTCACTCCATGCATACGTATGCATGTGTCCGTGTCGTGAGACCAATATGCTTGAAAATTCCTTCTAATTTAGTGCACATGGAATTAACTCACACACAAGTACACTTATATGATTTTTCAAAACATTTTGGTTAGGCGTTGCATGTAGATGTAGTTCAAATTTGAATTACGTTCATGAAATGGTTAGAAAATCACATAAATATCTTTAAAAGGTTAAATGAACTCTAGAATTTTCCAAAATTTCACATTATAGTTGTAGTAGTGCACGTTAGACGTTGAAAAACTTTCAAGGCCGTAAGAGGAAGCTATCTCCCGTTTGTCATCAAACATGCATTGTTCCCTCTCGGAACCATGAACCTTCTAGCGAGTTGCTCCGGTTTGTGAGGGGTGTGTGCCCAAACTTTCATCAAACATGCCAATTTATTTACCACGTCATCTTGGTGGCATGACATTAAGTCAAGCAAGGTTTCATGTTTTTCTGATCATTTTTTAATTTTTTGGAATTAAAATGCCATGACATGTACTCCATGCATGTGCCCGTGCCTTGACACCAATATGTTTGAAAATTCCTTCGAATTTACTGCACATGGAATTAACTCGCTCACAAGTACACAAAATATGATTTTTCAAACCGTTATGGTTAGGCGTTCCATCTAGATGTAGTTCAAATTTGAATTACAGTCATTAAATGGTTATAAAATCACTTAAATGTCTTTAAAAGGCCAAATGACCACTGAAATTTACCAAATTTTCACATGACAGTTGTATTACTGCATGTTAAACATAGGAAAAAAATTTGAAGGCCGTAATAGGAAGCTATCTCCCGTTCGTCATCAAACATGCATTGTTCCCTCTCGAAACCACGAACCTTCTAGCGAGTTGCTCCAGTTTGTGATGGGTGCGTGTCCAAACGTTCGTCAAACATGCCAATTTCTTTACCACATCATCTTGGTGGCATGAAATTACATCAACCAAGGTTTCATGTGTTGCTCATCACTTTTCTATTTTTTGAATTAAAAAGCCATGTCACTCCATGCATACGTATCCATTTGTCCATGTCGTGCGACCAATATGTTTGAAAATTCCTTCGAATTTACTGCACATGGTATTAACTCGCACACAAGTACACATGTATGATTTTTCAAAACGTTTTGGTTAGGTGTTGCATGTAGATGTAGTTCATATTTGAATTACCGTCATTAAATGGTTAGAAAATCACTTAAATGTCATTAAAAGGTCAAATGCCCCCAAGAATTCTCCAAAATTTCACATTACAGTTGTAGTAGTGCATGTTAGACGTAGAAAAAAGTTGAAGGCCGTAAGAGGAAGCTATCTCCCGTTCGTCATCAAACATGCATTGTTCCTCTCGAAACCACGAACCTTCTAGCGAGGTGCTCCGGTTTGTGAGGGGTGTGTGTCCAAACTTTCGTCAAACATGCCAATTTCTTTACCACACATCTTGGTGGCATGACATTACATCAACCAAGGCTTCATGTGTTTCTGATTTTTTTTGGTATTAAAATGACATGCCACTCCATGCATATGTATTCATGCATATGTGTCCATGTTGTGATACAAATATGTTTGAAAATTCCTTCTAGTTTACTGCACATGGAATTAACTCACACACAAGTACACGAATATGATTTTTCAAACTATTTCGATTACGCGTTGCATGTAGATGTAGTTCAAATTTGAATTACGGTCATTAAATGGCTAGAAAATCAATTAAATGTCTTTAAAAGGTCAAATGACCCCTAGAATTTTCAAAAATTTCACAATACAGTTGTAGTAGTGCACGTTAGACGTAGAAAAAAAAATTGAAGGTCGTAAGAGGAAGCTATCTCCGGTTCGTCATCAAAGAGCCTTCTAGTGAGTTGCTCCGGTTTGTCAGGGGTGTGTTTCCAAACTTTGGTCAAACATGCCAGTTTTTTACCAAATCATCTTGGTGGCATGACATTACATCAACCAAGGTTTCATGTGTTTATGATTTTTTTAATTTTTGGAATTAAAACGCCATGTCACTCCGTGCTTAATTGTGTCATAGCCGTTAGACCAATATGTTTGGAAATTCGTTCCAATTTACTGCACATGGAATTAAATCGCACACAAGTACACAAAATATGAGTTTTCATACCGTTATGGTTAGCTGTTGCACGTACATGTAGTTCAAATTTCAATTACGGTCATTAAATGGCTAGAAAATCACTTAAATGTCTTAGAAGGACAAATGACCCCTGAAATTTTCCAAAATTTGATATGACAGTTGTATTAGTACTACAAAATTTATCCTTCATGTAAAACACCATCTGTTAGCACTTTATTCCAAATTCTTCTTTGACAGGTAATAAAAAATATCTACAACATCACACACAGTTGTTTTCCAGGAACCGTTTGCGATGAAAATATCCGGGTCTATTTAATTCTCCGTCCTTAAGCTTCACCGGCTCGTCTGCTCTAGTGCCGTCAACTCCCAAACCCACGAATCTCGATCCCCATTCCCGCACCCCTTCTTGCAAACTTGACGCCGTGGAAACGCTTTGTGAAG